>NC_092194.1:859677-889058 GCF_043641665.1 Enoplosus armatus | reverse complement strand
TAATATACTGCAGCCACACGTTGGCTGCGGTGGTACTCTGCAGCGCGTATTTGTACACGCCTTCACGTGTCGCCGGTGTGTCCGTCCAGCCCGTCGTGCGGCCCTCAAGGGCCCCGGGGCTCTCTGGAAGGATCCAGAAAGCCAGAAAGATGCAAACTCCAAACCGCGCCGTCATCCCAGGGAAATGTGGTAATAATAGAGGAGAGATTTTGTAAAAAAAAAAAAATATATACACATATATATATAAATATATATATGTGTATATATATATATATATATATGCGTTATTTGTCTTAGCTTTCGTTTACGATGAGGGAGGCCATTTTCTGCAGTGTTTCTGGACCCGGACCACAGAGCGGCCAACGCCCCTGTCTATCTTTAGAGGAGGGAATCCACCCAAAGCAGCCACACACACACACACACACACACACGGATACTGTGTAGGATGTGGAGGTATTTGGTGGAGAAGGAGTAAATAAATCAGGCGTCTGCATCATCAAAAAAAATGTCAAAATGCTTGAGAAAAGGAGCAAAGATGTATCTGCTCTGAGAGTTAACTCAGTACCTAATTTTTCTTGGACTCCACCTTTGTTTTTCCAAGCGCTGGGGAAGAAAAAAAAAAAAAAAAAAAGAAATGTCGAAGAAGTAACGGTTTTAGAAAAGAAAAAAAGAAAAAAAAAATGAAATTTGTGAAATAGAAAATTACAGCTGCTGAAAAAAAGAAAAGAAAAAAAAGAAGAAGAAGACGAATGGCTGTGGCTGTCTGGCCTTTGTGGATGATGTCGCTGGTGCTGTGGCCGCGGAGCACTTAATAAATCACCGCGCTACATACGGGGGGGGGGGGGGGGGGGGTTCATGGGGAATAATGGCGTGTGTTTTTGTCATGGTTTGCGTTGCGTTGGTGCCAAATCTCTCGGAGAGCCCGATCTGGCAACCCGGCTCTAACAATCCCTTTTTCGAGAGAGTCGCTCTCTGGTATCCCCTCCCCCCCCCCCCCCCACACACACACACACACACACACACACCGATCCAAACATAACTGGGAGCGAGCAAGGCGATAATTCCTCCTCTCATTATGGTCTGCCGAAGAGGAACTAACGCGCTGGAGATAGACGGATGCTCATAAAATGTGCCCCTCTGTAACCAATCACCAGGTGCATCTTTTTTTTTTTTTTTAGGGTAAGAGGGGGGGGGGGGGGGGGTTATCAGGGTGGCACCAGCACCCTTTGATGAAATTCGTGATTTACTTTAAAATAACTTTCTTGCTTTGAATCGGTTTTTTTTTTCTATACAAACTCTATTTTTATTCTATTTTCTGGTCGCATCATTTTTTTTTTTTTTTTGCTGCGGTCACAAAACTCCATACCGGCTTTAAACCTGTTCTAGGATCAGCTCCCGGAGACTGCTTTGCGGGGTATGAGGTATGATTTCATCAATCCTGTGTCCTAAAATATGATTTATATATTTTTAAATATACAGACATAGTCATAGTATGACACAATGTGAAAGAGTTTTTGTCTGCCTTAACTTTCTTTTTCTCTTTTCTGGCCGGATTGAGGTAAGGGGGGGGGGGGGGGGCGTTGTAGCAATATTCCAATGTGTGCAAATTGAGAACATGAACCCTGTGGTTTACTGTTCCCCTCACAAGCAGCCTGTAAAACCTGCAGCCTGAACTGTTTCAGCAGACAGTTTGAATGTCCTGTTTTGTTTTGGGGTTTTTTTTGTTTTGTTTTGTTCTTTTTTTTGGAGAGGGGGGGGGGGGGGTTACATGGTTATTATCATTTGATTTGCTTTGTGATATTGGCATTAAACGTCGAGGTGTTACCTTCAAAATGATCCATAAATGTTGATGAGCCGCCGAAATTACAAGAGCATTTGACCCCCACCTCCACCCCCACTTCCAACCTCCACACATTATCCTCACAGTAAACATCTTACAGAATTCTGTATGCATCTAGCATATTGACTTTTTTGGGCTCACGTTATTATGAATTATAAATATGTACTACGATTTGTTTCCTGCTAACCGGACTGATGGCGGGTCTAGCCCCCCCCCCCCCCCCCCCCCCCCCCCCCCCCCCCCCCCCCCCCCACCCCCACCTCCTCAACAAGACAAGTGCCTTTACCTTAGTGCAGTTTATGTCTGTCCAGGTGGTGCGTAAAGGATCGTGGACCTGCTGGGGATCCGGCCTTGGGCCTTCTGTCAGGCTTTGACTGAAACCTCCTGAAACCTTCAAACACTTTAAAACTGCAATACTACCCTAATGAAAAATAAAGTGTTGTGAAATCCCTATAAGCGAAGCAGTATAGGCAAAGTAGGAAACAATACCAATACCAGACACTGATGATGATGATGATGATGATGATGATGATAATAATAGAATAAGGCGTCTCTCTGTCGACACTCCCCGCACCTGAACCTCTGCTCCCGTGCGAGAGACCGGCAACTCCGACCGAGAGAACTGTTGAAATATACAAGGTGTCTTTGAGGCCTCAGGCCATTTCACAGAAACGGTGGCAGTGGGCAAAATGAATCAATAAAATCAATCAATAAATAAATCAATAAATAAAGTGCTGGGAATAAATCCTTAAACTTGAGCGCTAAAACAATAAAACAATATTGTTTTGTTTCATTTATTTTTTTCACACGCGGGAGGAGATGTGGAACTGTTTTCCATTTGTTTCGGCGTGCAAACGGATATATATATATATATATATAGATTAAAAACAAAAAAAAACATCATTTTTTTGTGGTTGTTGTTTCTTTTAAAACGTGACAAAGGTCGTGTGAGGGGAGCGGAGAGGAGTAACTGTTCTGAAGGCATCACGTTCAGGTTTGTCTTCAGTCACGGTGACTTTTCCAGTTTTTTTTTTTTTTTGAAGTAACAATTTATTCACCGCAATAATACCCGTGTCTGATTGTCCCCTGCATTCTGTTCTAGCGAGAGTCCGTGAAATGAAATGGGAACGTGTGACTGTGCTGACTCTATTCAATGGTGACGAGGCCAACGCATCTGCTGTCCGCCCACCGGCGGGAGAAAATGCAGAGAGCACCAGAAAGAAAATCTCTCTTTTTAAAAAAAAAAAAATATATATATATTATTATTATTATTATTCATATTATTATCATTTGGATTTGTATTCATCCAGCTGTTCATTTGAGCTTTCTGCAAAGTTGACTTCTCAACGTGAAGGTTGCTTCTCCACGCTGCCAGTTGAGGAGAAAAAATATTGATATTTATTTTGTTTATTAATTGATTTCTTTCTTCTTCTTGTTCTTTTTTTTGCCTAAACACAGATATATTGAATATAATAGAAAAAAAAAATATATATATATATAAGATATATAAATAAAATACCGAAATCAAATTTTAGATTTGTGGAAAGCATCCTCAAGTCAACTAAATAAATTGGACATGAACAACAACAACGAATCTCGGTGGCCCCGATGCCAAATGCGTGCAGTTTACTTTGAAAAACCCAAATTATTACACTTCACACACACACACACACACACACACACACACACACACACACACACAAAGTGTCTTCTGTCTCAACAGTCAGTCAGTTGCACTTCCGCAATTGAGGCTACAGGAATCAACATGATATTTATATCGTTTTTGTGCGCTCTCGGGGTGTTTTTGCACCCGGCCTGCTCTCGGTATTCTTTCCGCGCAGGCGCATCATGACGAAATGTTGACACCATTTAATACATTACGCGTCATTTGCGTTCTAAAATATAAGTTATAGAATATATATATTTTATACACCGCTCGGCCACGCACTTGACCGGACGTCGCGTCAACGTGAGCGTGAGTGCGTCGTTTTTAGCAGGTCCGACACTCCGGCAACAAGCGGAAATGATAATAATGATTTATTTTTATTTTATGGCTTTAGTGAATCTTTAAAAAAAAAAAATTTAAAAAAAGGAAAAACAGGTGTGGGGGGAAAAAACAAAATCAGACAACGTGTTGACGTTTCATTTGTATTTTTTTAATGTATACTCGTTGTCTTTTTTCTTTTCTTGTTTTTTTTTTTTAAAGTAGGCTTTTCTTACTTTTGCAAAATAAGAGAACAGAGAAAGAAAATGGGCCATATTCTTTATAACATTTGTTTGTTTTTTTACAGTCTTCCACGTGCGGAATGAATAATGTTACAACGGGGGGGGGAAATATAATAATAATAATAATAATAATAATAATAAAAGAAAATGACCACAACATTTAATATTCATAAAAATGTCACATATAATATT
Source organism: Enoplosus armatus (assembly GCF_043641665.1). Lineage (NCBI taxonomy): Eukaryota > Metazoa > Chordata > Actinopteri > Centrarchiformes > Enoplosidae > Enoplosus > Enoplosus armatus. Next base: position 884,800 of record NC_092194.1, on the reverse strand, counting down.
ACGATAGTATTCAGACATGCCAGGCGAGCCCCCGCCCGGCGTCACGTCCCCCACCCCCCCACCCCCCACCCCCCCACCTCCACCCACCTCCATGGCGTGCGTAACATTACAAAAAAGAAAAACATTTAAATTAAATATAAATAGCGGGCACAGAATCAATAATAAAATGTTAAGATATGTACAACTGTGCAACATGGCAACACGTTTCATCATCACAGTCCACGTCCACTTTTCCTCCATCTATCTGCACACACACACACACACACACACACAACCACGCGCGGTCGCACCACACACACACACACACACACCCCTGTTTAGTCGACTGTTGTGTATCAGCTGTCCGAGTCCACCTCGCTTTTGCTCTCCTCGGTTTTCTCCGCGGACGCTTTGGCGGATTTGTTCCATTTCTGAGAGCCCTCCGACTCCTCTGACGAGGACCTCTTCTGCCGCCTCCACTTCGCGCGTCTGTTTTTGAACCAGACCTACGTGGGTGAAAAGAAGAGCACAGTTTTTAATATCTAAAGTCTAAGAGTTTGTTTGTTTGTTTTTTCTGGCGTGTTTTTATTTTAACAAACTAATATTGGCGTCTTTAATTCGGCTGTATTCTCGCGCTGAATAACGTCAAACGTCACGGGGAACCCCTAACACATTCGGTTACTTCGCTTTATTATTATTATTATTATTATTACTATTATTAATATTATTATTATTATTATTATTATTATTTAGTTGGTTCGTGTCTAGCGTGGTTTTCCTATGGAACATTTCTGTAGTGATTTTTTTTAAAATTTAATTTATTTTTTTACATTCACTTGGAAAAAGGTTGACCCTTTTAAACATAACAGCTGTTCGTGGTGATTCATTTAAAACTGCACCGTCAAACACAAACAAATAGCTGCGCATCTTTTTTTCAACTGAAATGAACTCGACGGGCCTTTAAATTGTGGAGAGGAGAGAGACTTCAAATCTTAGTTTACTATCACTGACACAGCTCTAATAACCGAAAATATGTGGTTGGCCATAACCATTATTATTATTATTAACAATAATGTGGCCTGTCACCAGACTCTTGTGTATAACGTCTTAATTTTACAATAAACTAAATAAACTAATAAAAAAAAAAAAGCGCCTCTGACCTCGACTTTCTCCTCCCGGAGGTGGACCTTGCGGGCCAGCTGCTCCCGGGTGCCGACGTCCGGGTACTTGGTCTCCTGGAAGAGGCCCTCCAGGGCCTCCAGCTGCTCGTCGGTGAAGATGGTGCGGTGCCGCCGCTTCCGTCGGCAGTGCAGCTGGTTGAGGAGCTGCAGCTCGGTGCGCGACAGGCTGCCCACGTTCATGTAGGACATCATCTGGTGCGGGACGGGAGAGATCAGCACCGAGCCCGGGCTGTCGTAGCCTGCGTGGCGGAGGAGGGACGGAGGGGTTGAGACGGTTGGAACAAATCACACCGCCGCAGCGTTTGCATGCACATAAACAATGTTCAGGGGTAACGTGCCGATTACGGCGGACGCGTAAAACGTCGTCTTTTTTTGCGGATATTTCAGTTCATGAATAATAATAATAATAATAATAATATTAATAATAATAATAGTAATGATGATAAATAAACTCAGTCCGCACGTTTGTTTGTACAAGTGTGTTAAGTTCGTGCGCAAAGCACCAAATTGGAAAACGTTATCCTGTGACAGTAAAACCCGCAGCAGCAGCAGCACTTGGGGCTGGGGGGTCATCAAACGGCCCCCTGATAAAGACACCCACACGTGCCATCAGAGTGTTCGGGGTAGCTCTCTATGTTCCCCTTTGCACGCCTCACTTCATGCGTAAAATAACTTTGCGGTGCGTTGTTTTTACGCGTTTTGGAAACACAGATTCGAGGACACCGACGCCGTATCAATCGGCGTAAGTTACACATGCGCTTACGAGGAATCCCCAATTCCTCTAAAAACGAGTAGAATCTCTTTTTTGGGGGGGGGAGGAGGGGGGGTCAAACTGAGGCCTGCCGCTTTTTATTCTTGTTAACGAGACATAAATCTTGCATTTGAAGGAGACACATTGCGTGGTGTTCGCTCTGATCCCCCTGGCCGCGGAGCCGAAACGCCAACTTGGTAAAACTATCGAGAGAACGAGAGTTTGGTTTGTCCTACCTGCCGGAATGCAGGGGGCACTGCTGAGGGCTGAGGCCAGGCACGGAGCCGCAGCACGGCGGACCTCCCCCGGCGCCCTGGACGTGCAGCTGTCCGTAGTAGTAGCCGTTATATCCTATCCTGGTGCCGTTCACGGACTGGACCCCGGGGGGAGGAGGCCCGCATGTGGCCGAGTACAGTCCGTTGTAGTCGGTGTAGATAGAGTCCGTGAGGCCGGCGGACAGCACCACCGGGCCGCTCCGGTGCAGCAGCAGCGGCTCCTTGCAGCTCGGCCGACCGGACAGGATGCTGTCTATGCTGAACATCCCGGCAGGCATCACACCGGTGCGCAGGCGGCTCGGACGGGAAGAAGGGCAACGGAAAATCGGGGGAAAGTGGAAATTTGCTCGGTGGAATAAGAAAAAAAAAAGTCCTGGACTGAAAGATTTCCGGCTCCGTGGAGAGAGAGAGAGTGAGAGAGAGTGAGAGAGAAAGAGAGAAAGAAAGCAAAAAAAAAAACTTTTCCTAAGTCCTGCGTCATGGTGACTCTGGAGGGTGCGTTTTCTCTTCCCTGCATGCGCGACTCCGCGAGCCCGTCTCGGGGTTGCGGACTGGGTGGTTTTAACGGTACCGGTGGAGAGCGGGGCTGGTTTTATACCCCGCTGACGTCACGGCGGAGCGGTCGCTGCTCTGGGATCAGCTGCAGCAGCCCCGCGGCGTGTGAGCGGCCACGGATTCTGTGTATTGAGAATTAATTCAATTAAGATAATCCGCACTGTTTGCAGACTTTTTGGAACTCCGGTTGCTGGGTCACCGGGGCTCTTCCTACAGAGTAATCCGATTATTTCCTTGTCAGCGAAGGCATCATAATCTATGAAACACATTTACACCAGGGTTTTACGACACGGGAGGGGGCACTGGGCCACCCCCCATCACTTCTTATAGTCAGAGGTCAAACCTGAAAACGACCCAAAAAAAATAAGGACTTCATCAACCAGTTAATAATCTTCAATTTATACTGGACCAGTAAGGTTACAGGGTTGTTTTCGAATGGTTGTCAGGAGGTTTGGAAGAGGCCAACAGTCTTTGTTGCATTCAATTACAACAAGCGTATCAAAGCCGACCCTCGGGCCGCGGGCAACTGCGCGTAAAAGTTATTCCTAGATAAATGTTATTTTAATATTGACCAATTTTACGTCTCCAGACCAAACTCAATACAAAAAAAGGTCGATTTTTTTTTTTAGCTCATGTATTGACATAGGGAAGAAAATGTAGCCCAATATGTTGCAAGGCGATCCAGGCCCGGGTCCACCTATGAACACAAATATTATTATTATTATTATTATTATTATTGTTATTATTCAGTCATTCTTCATTATTAATTTGGCATGCGTGGTAAACAGCACGCCTGTAGATTTACACGGAGAGGACGCGAGGAAAGGCGCAGTGGAAATTGTTTTTGATTTGTTTGCTTCTCTCTAACCATATTTCCACGTCAGACGCGAAGCGAAGCCACTGAGCATTATCTATATCTGGGGTTCATCTCATTACCCCCCCCCCCCCCCCCCCCCCCCTCGCCTTCCCCGAAGAGAGCAGATCAGCGCGTTTCCTCCCCCGACCAGCGGTTGCCTCTCTGCGGGGTCAACAGCGCCGAGCATTTCACCCCCTGACCGGGATAAGATAACGACCCATTATCGCCTCCATTCAGCGTGGGGGGGGGGGGGGGGGGGGGGGGGCTTATTGCATATTTACACCGCTAATCAACATGGGCTGAGTGGTGGTGATGGTGGCTGTGGAGGAACGTGGATTCCCAGTTCAGACCTTAATGGCCCTCGCTGATTGCATTTAACACTCAGGGGGGGGGGGGGGGGGGGGGGGGGGGGGGGGGGGGCCTGACTGATACGTTTGTGATTTGAAAACGTGCCGTTTAGATGTGGGAAGTGATTAGCGGATGTGTACACGGGGCTCCGTTTTGAAGCGCACTGTCCTCCGCTAATGCGTTTAAAACAACTGACTTCCATCACCTCCGCTTGTTTCCCTGCAGGAAGGAAAGAAGGAAAAGAATTATATCAATATATATTTATATAAATCCACAATGTACAAATTAATTTCATAGCTTTTTTTGACACCTAAAAAAAAAAAACATTTCGTTTGTCCCCCCCCCCCCCCTTTAATTTTCTGCTTCTTCTTCTTTTTTTTTCCACCCCTTTTTCATTCTGTGTGGAACCTCAGTCAGCTTTTTGCCTTTTTGGTCGTTCCACGGGGGTGGCATCACACTGTCTGCACCGCACTCTGCCATTATATGTGTATCTATATAGACAAGAGATATATAGAGATCATAAATAACAAATGTGGACCACTCTTGCTATGAGAAACACCTCATGCTATGAGGACCAAGAAGACCGTGTGTTTTCTGTTGGAGCTGCCTCTCAGATCTGATTCTTAGTGAGACCTGAGCCACTCCATCAGGTTCCTTCAACCCCTTTAGACCCCCCCCCCCCCTCCTCCAAAAAAAAACAAAAAAAACAAACCAATGGAAAACAATTTACAATTGAACAATTTAATTTAAAATTGCAAAAGATCAATTATCTTTTCCTCAGAGCATCGAGGTTGAAAGGTGGCTGTCGAATCCGCATGTGGCTCGGGCCTCCTTGAGGTGCTATTCCCCCAAACCAAAATGCAAACACTGCGCCCACCTCAGCTCCTTGTGATCCATCACCAAACACTACATTGTGTGCAAAACTGGAATGTTGATAAGTGAGTCCCGGGCGACGACACTAATTCAGTGGCTCAGTCTTCCTCTCCATCTTAAAGACTTCATTCTCTCACCTCTTAATGTAGAAGGGCAGAATCCAGAGGAGCACAGTTTACCACAGCTCCCTGTGGCCTCAGCAATTTTAGCCCTTTTGGTTGTGGTTATTCTATACACGTTTCTGGTAAGGCGCAAAGCAACACCGGATTTTTAGGTTTAAATTGAGATTTAAATTTGATTCCCTGTTTACTAATAATGACAATAATTTACAGGCGGATGGCATTCGAATGTGACACATTTTATTTTGTGTAACAGCACAGTTTTTTTTTTGTTTTTTTCTTTTTTTGCCTCCTCTCCTGCATGCATGAGTCTGATAGAAGGCCCCCCCTTGCTTGTTTGGTGTCTTTTGATATGGAAACATGTTCCTTTTGCTGAAAAGCCTTGTCTGTAATACAGTCACACTGTGATTCCAGCCCCAGTGGAGGAGAGTGGGAGAGGCGAAGAAAAAAAAAAAAAAAAACAGGGCCATATGCTGTTATTATTTTCACATTTATTTCTATATTTCTACTTCCAAGTGGCAGTGAAAGGACAGAGTCAAAAAAAAAAAGGAGGGAGTGGGGGGGGGTTGCTGTGAAACGAAACGTCCATTTGAAAATAAAAGCTGAGGGGAAAGCGGCAGCGAAGGCGGCACTTATAGGTGAATAGAAGCGTCAATCAGTCTGCAGATGGAGGCTGAAGACTCACAAAGCTACAATGGCGGACGCATCTTTATATATCAGAGCCCTGATCTGTAAAACCTGGTTAAATACGGCAAATAGAAAAACAGGGAGACTTGGTAATGCATCCCTCCGAGAGGGGATAAATACATGGTGAAGGCTGTCCGGGGCTTTCACACTGATGTCCTTTTCACATTTGGCTGCAAGGAGAAAGTGGCATCTGCATAATTGACATAATTACAATCTCAGAAAAATACTAGGATAGATAGATAGATAGATAGATAGATAGATAGATAGATAGATAGAATGTTCCCAAACTCTCACAATCATGCCTACTTCAGGCACTTATTGGCCAGGTGTGTGGAGGTGTGAAAGTATACATATATATATGTATGTACATTCTCTGCGCTGCGTGAATAATGACAACGAGAGCTTGGGAGAGGAGTTCCAATGCTGCCCACTTTCACACCTCCATGCACACCCGGGCCGGCCACTGCACAAATGATTCTCCGATTGTCGGTTTCGGAAGGTTTACAAAAAAACGTCAAACCCACCCACCGATTATGATGGGGGTGGGGTGGTTCACACTGCTTCAGGTCGTGTAGGATGACCGTCAAGGTGTGAAAGTATTCCCATGTATTCATCGTGGGCAGGCGCTCACTTCACTGGACAGCTCAAACTGGAGGCTGCGGCGCCTCGAAGACGCAATGTCTCTTTGAGGGTGTTTTGCCCTACAAGGAGCAGGATTTTGGGGCAATCAGAAAACGTCAAAGAAACATTTGGGGCCTACATTCATCCTACACGACCTGACCTGATGCAGCTGGTTTGTGTGTGTGTTAGCTCGGCGTTGGGATGAGCTACAGCTGACACAGTGGGATCATGCAAGGCTGGATTTACCAATCGGGCAAAATGGGCACCTGCCCAACACCTTCATTCAGTTTTCAACTTCTCCCAAAGTTGTCAGTATGGCAATTACGTGGTGGTAATTTGATCAACTGTCTTTTTTTTTTTTTTGCGGGGTAATATGCACCGCTAAAGTGCAACAAACACTGAAAGTGAACTTAGGATGAATTTGATCCAATTTGGTCCCCATTGGTCATTTTTGCCCCTTGTTTGAAAAGCTCCATAAAACGGGAATTTTCTGTGTCAGCAAAGCAAAACGCTGTAATGCCGTAGAACATTAAACGTGATCCACATTGTACGTATTCCACGAGTGTCAACGCCACATGAGCTCTGGAGCTGTCTTTCATTTGGTAAGACTTTGGTGGACTGTAAAAAACTGTGCCAAACCCTGAGCTCCCCTCACACTACCAGAGATCTCGATGGCAGTATGCACGCTATTTGTGATCAACACTCCAATAAAAGTTGCCTATCTCTTTGTACACGCTGTGGCGGGGGGGGGGGGGGCAAGCAGACTGACTGGCACGTTTCCTCTCACCTGACACAGTCCAGTTTCCCAGCTAAACAAACAGAGGCAGGAGTCATTGCCCTGTACACTGTTAATGTGGGGGCGAGGGGGGGGGGGTGTCTGACCTTCAAATGGAGATCAGATTTAGCATATGAGGGTAAAAGCCACAAAGTATATATATATATATATATATATATATATACTTTGTGGTTTTTATATATATAGCCACTCAGGCTATATATATAATATATATATGAAATATAACATATATGCATTTAATACAATTTTGTGAGGAAGACAACTAAATTTAAGGGTTATTTTAGAAGTTTATATCTTTATTTATTTATTATAAAGCCAGGCGGCTTGCACTGTTAAAACATATTAGAAATGAATCATAACACAGACACAGAATTGTGTTCCTTTAAAAATATAAGGAAACATCGTCTGATATGTTGCAGTATCCACAGGAAATAGTTCAGAATTTTATACAAATCGCTGGTTTTACACAAACTTTCTGCAGGTATCAAGTGCACTATTTAGGTTCATTGTTCTGTGCTGTTATTGCTTTAATAACAATAATAATAATATTGCTTAAGTGAATATCATGAAATATATATATAAGATATTACAAAAGAAGTGGGTTACTGATAGACACACACACACACACACACACACATACATACAGACAGTTACACATGCAGGCTGGTACAGTGCCAGACAGGCCTGTGTGTGTGTGTGTGTGTGTGTATTTACTCCCTGTGTATCTGAAAGGAAAACTCAATTAACAGACCTCTTTCAATCCCATCTGTCATTTCGCACACATGCACCGGTTTGTCTATATGTGTGAGGACCCTCGTTGACATAATGCATTCCCTAGCCCCTGACCCTCATCTCAACCAGCACCAACTAAATGCCTAAGTTAACCTAACCTAAACCTAACCTGAACCTAATTCTAACCTTAACCTTACGTCCTCACAACGATGGTTTAAAACTGAAATGGATAGCAACACAAGCCCACACACACACACACACACACACACACACACACACACTACAGACGTCCGTATTTATTGTACATGTCAGATCTGTCATGCAGAGGCTGCAGAGTTCTACACTGGTCCCTTTTTCCGGATCGGGCCGGGGCCTGCATTTAATGTCCACGATGAAACCCATGTGTTGCTCAGAGCCATTTGCCCCCGCGTCTTTCCCACCGCTACCCCATGAAAAACCTGGTCTGGTTTTCGGATGAAAACCACAAAGTGCCTGTTGCCTGACCACAAATTTAATATCTGCCTCACATATCAAAGGGCACGAATCACAAGATGTAGCTTTTTGTTCGGCAGTCATGTACTTCACACATGGGGGTTCAAGTAAGTTGTAAATGTAATAATCCTCGCGGGCGCACACACACACAAAAAAGAAATGGCCTCTGCCAAAACAAGGTGGCGGTGATGAACGACGCTTCCTGACGATTCGGGCTCCTTCTCCGAGACGCGGAGTCTTAACCCCGTAAAGCCTGAACCATGAAATAATTGCCAGAAAATTCACATTTTTTGAAAACTTTGAGTGTTTATTGAACCTTCTGACAAATTAAAAAAAAAAAATTAAATATAATGAAATATTAATTTGTATCATTTTTGTACAAAAACATATAAAACATTTTAACCCATTAAACTTTGAGTTTCAATGCCATCCTTTCTCACATCAGGGGGTACGCTCGAGGTTGGCTTTTTGCGGGGGGGAGTCAGTCAGTCAGTGCCCGGTTAGTCCAAGGTCAGTTTCTTGACCCCCATCATTACATTTGTCATAACTGAACTTCGTGTGTTGGATGCAGATGGCGATGGTGGAATTAGAAACGCGGTGTACCAAGAAATATCACATCTCTGTGTTCTTTTATTCTATTATTAATTTTGTGGCACCCTCCCCTGTTGTCCATTGTCAATTGCCGGCCAGTTTTTGTTCAATTGCCTGAGTTCTGTCGTCTTTTCTGGGTCATTCTTGCGAGGTCACACAGAGGAAGGCGGTGTTATATTTACAGTCGTCTGTAGAAGTGGAACTTATCTTTTGTTTGGACATCAAGGCTCAGTGGCGTGATGTTGTTCCACTAGTGTGTAAGTTGACATTTCGTAATCTCTACAATATAATATTGTGGAATCACGCCTCGCCTTTTTTTTCTCTGTAATATTTGTTGGACTTGTTGTTGTAACAGTATGCTAAGAAATAAAATAAGATGGCAATCTGTAATACCTCCCAGATCTCAAGTGTTTGTCTGTTGTCAGAACTAAGTATTCCTTAATGATAATCAAAATTCTACACATGGGGGGGGCTTAACCACTCTCAATATTAACCACTGGCTTAAAGTTTAAAATGTACTATACTACAGCACAACACAATTAAAAATCATTAAAGCTACAGCGGGCAATATTATTGAATTATTATTCAATTTCGCTTGAAATAACTCATTTTTAACAATATTTAATTGAAGGGTTCCTTTGTATTTAGTCTTTGAAAAAAAAACTGGGCCAGGTCTGAATCAAACAACCAATCAGGCTTAGCTAGCACGTAACTGGCCAATCACGGCCTTCAATTGGATATTGTTAGCTGTAGCTTTAATTTAACAAATTCCATGTATCTAATGAAAACACTATGAAACATGTAAGTTATATTGAACATTATGTGATACAAAACATAAACATATGACTTCAGGCTTGTAAATGACTCTTATGTGGACCCCTGGGGATCTGATATGGGGCTCTAGGCAACTGCTTTGTTTGCTTGAGCCTAGGACCAGACGACAGTGATTTAATATCAAATGCGTGTTCCATGCACCAAAAGAATATGACATGTAATGTAATGTAATTTCCCGCCCTGTCAGGTCGTGTGCAGTACGAGACCAGAAAAACCAAAAGCGTTTTCGCGACCTGACGCCCCTCCCAGCAAGCGGGTCAGCTCCAATTGTCTGCGCAAAAATAAATCCATTCTTGTGACGCGACAACACCGCGGGTAAGGCTCGGTTCAGGTTTAGGGGAAGATCGCGTTAGGGTCCAAACAAGTACTTTGAACCCTTACAATTGATCGTGGTCGTGGCTAAAAGAAACCCGCGATGACCGTCCGTCCGTCGGTGGAAACAGGAAGCAAACAGCAGGCCTCCAGTTGTTTTAAATTCCGACGTCTTGTTGACCCGTCCACCCCTGACCTCCTCCCTCCGTGGATTTTGTCCATAGCAACGTCACCCAACCCTCTCCTCTGCTCCTCCTGCAGTTACCCTGGCCGTTACAGGGCTTTTAACTCTCGAACCTAAACACACGTTTATGTCGTCCGTGTTTATGCTTTCGTGCGTGTCATTCGTTGCCATTTGCTGAAGCGGCCAAAGGCTCTCTCGGTTATGAAGCTGCTGTCAGAGCAATTAGAAATAGCCCAAACTACAAAAATACTCACAGTATGGAGACATGCATTTATGCGACTTCCTTAGAACGGGTTGCGCCGATGAAAGCGCTACAAACAAATCGGTGTGTTCTCGTTTCCTGTTAGGTTTTGTCAATGAAATGCACTTTAGAAGCATTTCAGTCTGCCTCGCGTTTTGGTTGATTTCCCTGAGAACAGCCCTGAGCTGTTGGCAGCAGCAAGAGCTCCGATTTCAGGGAGTCACATGAATATACAGGCTATTCAAAAAAAAAAAAGTGGTGTGGGGGGGGTGGGGGGGGGGGGTGAAACGCAAATATGTCCACTTTGAAAATGGCATGTGCACTACCTGCTATTGAGCCCTCGTCTGTGTCCAGTCATTTTCTGCTTAAATGGTTTCACTTCAGTGCCAACGTCGTGCTGTCAAGAGGACAGAAAAGGCCCCAGCCGCTTTCTTTTCAGGGGTCATCAATCATTCATTATAACCAGAATCCATCAGCCAATCCTGGTAATTACTGATCACAGGCAGCCAGTCATGTGGCAGGATCAAGGAAACACACACACACACACACATATGCGCACTGCTGTCTGACCGCGTGTCATGTCAGGAATCAGAAACACATTTACACATTAGAAGGTCTGAAACAAGCCCCCCCGCCCCCGCCCCCCCCACCCTTTTCTCAGAGGTGCTACTTAACACACTTTGGAATTATAAGAAATTCAAATCAGCTCTGCAGGCTGTGGCAGGAACATAATGGAACCTAGAATTATTCTATCAAAACAAGCCGGCAGAGACGCAGCCAGGGTGGGATTGGACACATTAGAAGTTAAAACCTCAGCCCTTCAGTCTTAACACAAGGCTGCACCGCGCATCCACATAGGATTGTCATGGCAGTGTGTGTGAAAATACATAAATAAATAAATAAATAAATAAATGAAAAGAGGCATTCAGTGCGTGTTTACATCACTTCTAACACCCCAATGTGCGTTCTCACTTCATTGCGCTTTTCCGCATCGCCGGCCGCTTCCCATTCTTTTATTTCGTAGAGAGCGTCACGACCGTGCAAGACGCAGCCAGGAAACTCTGCGCGTGTGCACGGTCGCCGGAAGTAGGGAAGGGATACACCCCCGGCTCAAGTCATGGATCGCTTTTTCCCAGTATGTTAGTAATGATGATAATAATTAAAAAAGAAAAGAATTAGTGCGAAACATCGACATGTTAACAGGTGTCGTGGCTGGTGTGATCCCTCGAATTTCACCATTAGTCCGTTCCAGTCGTGATACGATCCTAGTTCCCGTCCTGCCGGCGCAACAGAGCTGTCGTCCTGGCTGTGTTGCTAAGTGGTGTAGCCTCTGTGGCTGAGTTGTGTAGCGTGCTAACGTGCTAACGTAAGTCCTTTCTGGTCAGTATGCATACTGTCACCGTTCACATTCTTAATGAAATAACCACTCATTTCATTTGTCGATACAGTCAACGGAACCTCTGCACCTCTGATTTTTTTTTGTAACCTGGCGTCGCATCAACGCGGACGGCCGTGAAACCGGACCGGCCCGAGCCGGCGCGTCATTTCAAGCACCTCTACGACCCCCTTCCATGAGAGGCCGCAGGGGACGGCCACATGATTCTGGACTCATGGAGGGAGAGTCTGCCGCCACATTTAATGGATAAAAACAGATCCATTCTTCCTCAGAGACAACAAGCTCTAGCGCAGGGTGCGGCCATGTTGGTTCATGACGATCTTCCACTGGGGTCTCGGAGAATCCTGCAACGGATCGCCCGTTTAAACGCCTCCGTGCGACCCCAAAGCTCACGCGACATCTGCCTGCTCTGGGGAAGTGTACATTTTAAGTTCTATCCGAATTCTGCATCGTGTACTCCAAGCCATTTTATAGTTGCGGTGTAACTCCCACACTATGTTCAGTCAAAGCTAAACTTGAACTTTAGCATAACTGGTGCACTGGGCTGCTGGAGTCTGGTGTCCTCACTTTACACTCTGTTAACTGTTCCCTCCGTGTACAAAGCATGGGGCCCCAGTGGATCGCAAGCCCGCCTCGTCTACTGTACCTTGAGAGGCCCGATAAAAACCAAGTGTGATGGCACACCATCAAGACCCGGGGGCAGCAGGGGAAGGGGAGCACAGTGCGGCCCTGAAACAGAGCCAGATTGTTGAGATCTGGGAGGTATTACCTAGCCAGCACCTGGCCTGCATGGGCCCCACCCCTCTGTGTAACTCAATCTAAAAGCTTAACTCTGTCGAGCTACTGGCAGAGGTCCCCCATTAATCCAGTACAGGTGCCAAACAGCCCAGTCTACCCACTGCAAGGGAGTGGGGGCGGGGTACTTCACTACCCATTTGGGTAAATTTGCAGAGATATTATATATTTCTTTCTATAGCTGTTGTAGTTTGCATGCGTTGCCTTTATACATGAGATATAAAAGATAATAAGTGCAGAAAAGAGAGCAATCACTCCCAAAATAAGGGAAGTCAAGCAAGAGGAAACGCTTCGACCCTTTCAACAGAATGATGCAAAGCCTTTAAAAACCTTGAGGTCTCATGAGGGATTGATACGAGACGATGCCCCACTTAAACTCCCCAGCTCGCTTCTTGCCCCCTTGGAAATTAAAGTTGATTTTAACAGTGCCACCATTGTGATTTACAAATAAATTGACAGAGTGGCCAAAAAAAAAAAACTTTAATATCCACCGATGACAGAATGGAATTAGCCTCGCATATTTGCTCTCCAAACTTTCAATTTTCTTCCTCGTTGTGTAAGCCCGGGCCCTAATCCCATCTTTATATGGCTTGAGTATTACACCGCCCCCCCCCCCCCATCAAAAACGCTCACACAGGTTGCCAGCCCGCTCCTGGGACCCCTTCTGCGAGGCGAGGTGCGCCAGCCCTCAACGTGGCCTTTGTGTTGGGCAGCTAAGAAGGGTGGGTGTGGGTACTTTGGGGGAGGGGGGGGCGGGGGCACAGCGTGCCAGCATGAGGGGTTATTCAGGAGCCTGAGAATCAATCCAGTATTACGGTTAAGCCATGTAATAATTACCATCATTAGAGGTAACTGGAGCATGGAGATGACCAGCTGAAGCTAATGCTGCTGCGCGTTCCTTGATACATAATTCAATAATCCTGGAAATACATATTAACATTCCCCCCGCAGCTGAAAAACTGTCAGAGCTTTGCCCCGCAGATCTGTGCTCTCTCCCAGGAGTTTACAAGGTCAACTTCCATACCCCCCACCCCCCCCCCCCACCCCACCTCCTCGCTTTCCTTTCCTTTCCTTTCCAAGCGCACTCGCGGAGAGGAAGAGAGCGGCTTTAGCTGCAGGAATCTGTGTAAAATTCAATTACCGAGTTGATTTTTGGGGTAATTCCAAACAATCGCTGCAATGCATTTTAAATCAGACAGGCAGATGTTTGCTTTCAAGAAGAGAGAACACACAGCAGATACAGATAAGTTATTTTACTGCTTTTGGGATGTGGCCATTTAGCAGATCCTATTAGCCACAACGCCTGTGTCTGATTCTGCTCGTCGTGTCACCCCCCCCCCCCCCTTCCCCCCCCAGTTTGAAACACTTCATGCCTGAAATCGACAGAACATTTCATTACAGTGAGCGCAGCCGTCGCAATAAACAATGCCTGGTAATGCTTTTTAAGCCTTTACTCAACCTTAAAACTGCGCCCATCTCAAATTAGACCCCTCTCAGCATGTTGTTATTGGCACGTAACCGCTGCAGATTTCTATCACAGGTCGGGTAATGCAATAAGCATGGGGGCATTTCCAGCGATAGCATCGAGCCAATTCGCTGGGATATGTTATGGTTAATGTAATACTGTTTTAATATGCATTTATGGGGGGGGGGGGGTATAGGTAGACAATAAACAGCAAAAAGTTCTGATTTTCAAGCAGATTTTTTTACTTTCATTTGTTTTTTTACCTTTCTGTGAAGACGCAAAGGAAACAACAGAGCAGTTCATAGAAGGTGATTTTCTCACCCCTCACGATCGAACGCTTTAATGCAAAACAGGGCCGAGAGCCGCATAAATAAACACCGAAAAATGCAGCACAGACCTGAACAAAGCAAGGAAGCAGATAACGCTCTGTGAAATTGAGAAAAGGGAAACAAGTGGCGGAATGTACCATCTGCTCGAGTACTGTTCTGTAGGTACTTCATTATGCAATTTCATACTTTTACTTACCCGAAGTCCCTCAAAACAATATTCTTTTATTTTTGCTTTTATTATCTCTTTCCCACAAGATAAAAAAAGCAAGGCATCTTCCAGGACTTCAGGGGCCTTTACTGTACGGAAACAATCCTACAGTTTTTTGTTTGATTTACTCATTAAGGCCTCTATCAAGGGTTTTCGCAAGCTCAATCTAGGTCCCATTCGACTGTTGCATGGATTGTTCACAATCAGCAAGACCCACATGGGAGAGAAAAATGCAGCCACCTCATTCACTTCAATGAGGAATGGAGATGCGCAGGCGCTTCCCAGGACTGGAAGAAAAAAAAACAGCAACTTGGAGTCAGAGATGAGGACAGCGGACTTACATGGGCACTTTAGGTAGCCAATTCATCACAACGTGTTGCCCACTTTAAAAAAAACAGCTAAGAAAAAAAAGCAAGCCCGACAGTATTTGGGGCAATTGAAGTACTTTAAATTACCTTTACCTTGGCAAATGCATACACATTAGGTAATCAGTCATAATAAAACAATATAATATATAATATACATAATGATAGAACAAGGTGGCATTCCGCATGAGGAGTACTTTTTGCAGATAAAACGTGCAATACTTTTGCTTTAACAGAGTATTTTCACTTCTTTAAAGTAAAAGGATCTTCGTCCACTGCAACACACATGTCAAAAAAAACAAAACCTTTTGACCTACGTGCCTTTGGGTATAAAATACAGCGCAATTTGAATGTTTCCGACGCCTTGTTTTCAGTTTTATGAAAAGGGGAGGGCAGGTTTCCGAAATCTCTGGTAGTTTAACCCCTCTGCTCGTGTGTTTACACCTGCAGCAGAATACGCATCCACTCAGTCGGAGGGATCAGCCAGGAATTTGGCCCGGCTAATTGGGTCTTAACTTTTCAGAGAGAGAGAGAGAGAATAGTCCCTGGCAGGCTTTACCCCGGAGGGGGAAAGAGAGGGAAAAGTCTAGTTTTGAACTCTATTCGCCTTAATTTCCTCTGCAATGAAAGAGAAGGAAGATTAATGAAATATCCTCAAATCCATCCTGTTTCATTTCTATTAAATCAGCGGCGAAATTCAAGCATCCTGCCCAGGCGAAGGAGGATGGGGGTGGGGGTTGGGGGGAGACTCTGGGATAAAGTTTCCCCATGTTGCTAAAGAGACTCGGGCCGCTTTCTGGTGGTGAGCGATGATATTTAGAAAATTCAATTGTTGCTGAGGTCTGTGTATCAGGTTGCGTTTTGATTCCCCCTCAGTAACTCAAAAGTTATTTAATTATGCTGGGGTTCATACAATGTTTGGGATAAATAAGACATATTCCATGAAGCAGCCATTTTTTTGGGGGGGTGGGGGGGGTGGCTTTTACTGTGACTGGCAATAGCAAGAAAAATACAACTCTTCCTAATTCTGCCCCTTAAAGCAGCTATTTCACACTCGTTTGCGTTTCGGCTTGTGTATCCGGCCCCGTGCGGGCATGTCGTCACAAATGAAGCTGCACTAAGTAGCCGCAGTGTCAATACATATGCAAACGGAAGCCTCCGCGGCGGAGTCCATTGAAAAGCACAGACGAGGCTATTGGAGCCCGCGGAGTTGCCAAATCCCATCTCAATTAGAATGGACTAATAAGTAGCCCTGCGTTTAATCTGACAATGGAGGAGGCTGGGGGACAAACGTCTTAAAGCGCTAAAGCCATTAGACCTGCAGCTGTGTGTGGGTGTGGGTGTGTGTTTTGGGGGGGGGGGGGGGGAGGTGGTGTTGGGAGCACCTTGGAAGACATATACAGCGTAAGGAAAGTTTAAAGCTACACCAATTCATGTTTCAAATCAAATGATTGGAAAAGGATCTGCTGAGATTGTCCTTTCAGCTCATTGTTTCCATTTGAAGTCAGGCAACTTTAACGTGTCACGGTCTAAACATTCATTTCCAGCTGCCATTTTCAGGAAGGAGCCCCTTTTTAAAAACGGCAAACGTACGCCGCCGCCCCCCCCCCCCCCCCCCCCCCCCCCGCTCCAAACGGACAGCACCAATCATCAAGAGCGGCCTCTTCCACACTTGTGGAAAGACTGCAGTGTGGCAGCCGGTTTACTTAAAGGGGACCTTGCGGCAATTCAGTATTGCACTGCAATAAAGTTGAGGGACTCGATTGAAGGGAGAATGGTCTGACGTATCCTGATAATCAGTCCCAAGTATAGAGAGCTGCAGATATATCGTATTTTTGTAGGCGAATACGGAATTTGCCCCCCCCCCCCCCCCCCCCCCCCCCAGTTTGTAGCACAGGCGTTCCCATTTGTAGCCCCAAATTGTTATTGACTTCCGCTGACTTCATTAGAATTATTAGCAGTGTAGAGTGGCATCAAATGGAAATGCTCAAGCATAATAACCTTAAAATTGCACTCAAGTACTGACTGTAAATGTGGCCACATAATTCATAACAATAACAAACAATTTGGGCTGCTGTGTAGCTCCGGGTTAGCCGGTCTTAGGGGACATGGAGCAATACACAGGGAGAGTGACTGTTGACCCCCTTTTCACCCACTCTCATCACTCAAGTGTGTGTGTGTGTGTGTGTGTGTGTGTATATGTGTGTGTGTGTGTGTAGGTGGAAAGGGGGGAGGGTGGGGGCGGGATGGACAGCTGTCGGTAGCAAATTGCCCGTCAGCCTGAGGACGGGTGGATGAGCGGACGTGTGGCACCGTCAGGATATGTGTGGCTTTTCCAAAAAAAAAAACAACCCATAAACCTCCTGAGACGTGCGGCTGAAAGTCAGCTCTCTTGAGTTTAGACTGACAGTTGGCGTTTTCTCGTTCGTTCAGTGATTAGTTTTCAGTGGAACACACACACACACACACACACACACACACACACACACACATCTGTATTACTGTACTTGTGAAGGCCTCGGCCAGCATGTCCTCTCCTCGGATGATTTTCCTCTTCCCTCTGATCCCCCAACATGACATTTGGTTCTCATAAGTATAGAAAACCCAGAGCAGGCGCACACTCAAACACACCACCACCACCACCACCACCACCACCATCAGCTCTTACTCCTCCACCCTAAACTCTGCACTCTGTCATTTGGAACAATAATAAACAAGCGCTGAGGAGAGCAAAAAACCTGCTGAAATCTATTACAAGGGAACAGTGTGGTTATACGAAGGCAGCAAAGGGAGGGGGGGGGGGCACTTCAAAATCAGCGTAATTCCAAGTGCCACGCTGATCCGGGCCAGGCTTGCCACATACACTTATCTGATCCTTACGGGTGGTCCGACCAGCGCCGCCATGTTGTAGAGTCTAAACCTCGCAGATCTAGATGTCGCCCCCCCCACCCCACCCCTGCGCGCGGATTCGGACCAAGCCTGCAGGAACGATCGGAATGATCTGGAAGGGAGGGGAGGGGAAATATGTGTGGCCGTGGGCTGGGGGCTTATATGCCTCTTTTTTTTTTTTTTTTTTAAATGTTGCTGTTTTCTATTTGGTCCCATTTGGAGATGAATGTGTTCTTTTTCGGAAAAGACAAAAGACAAAACATGGAACGTCAGGGAGTTTTTCCTCTGGCAGCTGATGTTAACCAGGTACGCAGGCCAATGATACATTGGAAACCACTGAGGGCCAAAGCGTCGCTATGAAAAGACATGCACTAAAGCCTTGTTTAGCCCTGTTTTTACCCTGTTAAATGCGGCGCGAGTTCACACGCCGACCATGTGACAAAAGGAAATGGTGATGAATGGTCATTTGATATTTAGCAATTCATACCCAGACTTTTGGAGAAGAAAGCTGATTTCACATCGAAACGCATCCAAAACTTGGCGCGCCTCAAGCTCCTGGACGCCGCTGTTTTAACAAGTTCACCCGAAAAATATAAGATACATTGTTTACTGTGAGACAGTAGGTTTGACTAAGGTCATCGCTTCCACATTGACACGCCCCCCCCATCAGTATTCTCTATACTCTCTATTATGACGTGTTCATGTTAATCTCTCTTTCCCTGTCCGATCAGGGAGGATCAACGGGGAGGACTCCGGCCGCTCTGTCAGCGGCGCTCTTATCTTGAGTGACAGCGGCAAGTTGGCGTTATAACGTCGTACAAGAATGACTTTCACATTTCTGTCGTCGGCTCCTTTTAACGGCTTCACAATCTCATAATGGCCCTTTCATCGCACGGCATTATGCACAGGGCTGCCACTGCGGACGCGGAGGTCATGCCCCTTTACAGTTCAATTTTTATTCGTATGGCGGCAAATCACAACAAAAGTCATCTCATGACACTTTGCATATAGGGCAGGTCCAGGCCGTACTCTTTATAATGTAATTACAGAGACCCGACAGTTATACAAAGAGCAAAATCCAATACACTCTGTTCCTAAATATGAGCATTATTAGGCACCTTTAAAAACAGTATGTTAAAAATTCACAGAAACACTTCAATAGAATGAATGTCGAATGAACTAAAGAAATTTTTGGTCTCTTTCCATTTAAATATACGACCCCAGTATTTCTAAAATTATAACTACGGCCCTGAAAAACAGTATGTCTACTGCTGTAGTATCAGTGTATTCAGTAAAGCAGGGATACTCAACTTGCTTTGCACCGGGGGGGGGGGGACACTTTTTGCAAGATGACACAAGGCCAGGGGGCCAGTTAATAAACCAACATTAATAGGCCTCAGGCCTTTCTAACACGTGGTTAATGTTGTGAAACGGTCGCAGTCTGGTTTAGGTTTGGGTACCAAAACTACTTAGGTTAGGTTTAGGAAAATATCATGGTTTGGGTTTAAATACGTCATGTGTTGGTCTCACATGGACACAAACAGCAGTCTCCCTCTCCGCGAGAGTCCTGTCTTTCTGACAGAAAGCCTTGAAGGCAAATCCTCTCCCACGTACCCTTCCGAGCACTGCACGGAGGGTAACATCCAACAGCCGAGGGAACATTATTGAACATTTACTAATTTGTATAAACAGACAAAAAAAAAAAAAAGGTGGGGACTGATGGATTTGTATCATGTGTTCATCTTTGTTCACACTTGTTATGTTACGATAATAAACATCTATCTATTCATGGTCTCAATAAAGATGTCACCTACTGTCTGTCTTCACTCCAGCTCACATGTGCATGCGTATCTCAGTCCGATATCTGTGTCAATATCGACATCTCGCGGCACGTCCAAGGTCAAACCTGTATGATGGATGGTGTCTGAGTGTATTTCCATCTAAATAAAAACATATGGCATTTCATCATGCCCTGCAAAGTGTTTAACGTTAACTGAGCTGTAACTCGGAGTGTTCCACTAAATTCATCATCGCCGCCCCGCAGGAGAATTAAGCCGATGTGACACTGGGCTTCAGCAGCTGGCGGGGCTGCGTTGCACGTGGAGAGAGAGGAAAAAAAAAAAAAAATCAAAGAGGTGAATCTGATTTCAGGCTGCAGGAAACCAGCTCGAGCCTTTGCAGTGAACCCGGCTTAATGTATGGTATTTTTGTGTCGTCTGTGCTGAAATGTACATGCATGCCCCACCCCCCACCCCACCCACCCATTTGTCTTGCTTTGGATGACAGACGAGAGCGGCTTTTTTTTTTTTCAGAGCCTCATCCATATGAAAATAATTATAGAGCGTGAGATGACTGGTCTTTGATGATGAGGAGGGGAGAAGGACGAGAGGGGGGGGGGGGGGGGGGCTAATACATAATCAATACAAACGTTAACATTCATGGGGCAAGGGTGTGTTTTTGTTCCTCGCCGTTTAATCAAATCATTTCACGGACTTCTCAATTTTCACAGAGGGAACAAAAAAAAAAAATCACCCTGCAGTCAGTGAGGTTTCATAGTATTATATTTACCTATATGATTCCAGTCGGCCTGCTTTACTACACTAAAGGCTTCCTCAACCCATTTGGACCATACGGAGGCCAAGAAAGTCCCCCAAAAAATGACATATTCTTTTAAATCATGTTTCTTATCTAAAGATCATAACTTGTGGGCTTCAGATAAAGATCTTATGTGCACAAAAGTTTTTTTAGTATTACTTTTTTTGGGACTTCAGGGCCTCTGTAGAGAAGTGATCTACAAATAAAAAAATGTGTTCTCTAGCGTTCAGTGAAGATCCCCACTGTGGCACGGTGGTTTTCAAAACCTTCCAAGCCACCCTTTTCAAGGAGCTGGAAAAAAAGAATGTTGATGTGCTGTTGAGTTTGTGTGTGAAAGTAAATTCTTGATCTTGATCTTGATTGAAGAACTAAAAATTGAAATAAAAATACTAGTTAATGCTATTAACTCAAGGTCCACTTATGAGCTTTTTCCCAGAACAGAGTTCTGTTGCATGAGTATTTACGTGGCCCAATATCGCAAATCAGATTTTGCAACCTTTATTGTCTCCAATGGCAACCACCGAGGGAGAGTACGAGAGGCAGTTTTTGTTTGTTCGTTTTTTTTGTTTTTTTTGTGAAACTGATAGGATGTGCCAAACAGAATGATGTAAATGCAAACCCTCCCCCAAAAAAAGTCTGAGCACTTTTTCCTCAACCAACCAGTTGAAATGCCAATAATGGTTGTATAAAAAAAAAATTGTATTGTTAACATTTTTTATTTATGTATATTTTTATATTTTTAACCAAAACGAATATTTGTTTCTAATATTTCATTATTACCTCCAAACAAAATGATGCGTTCAATATTATATTAATATCATGTATATTTGTTGAAATTATTATTGGTTTTTTTAAATAGGATTTGTTTGTTTTATGTTTTTTTTTTTTTATGTTTTCAATGGAAATACAGTCACTTAATAGGTGATACTGCAGTTTGTGCAGGAAATGCAAACAGTGCTTCGAAATGCCAGAAGAAGAGGGCTGTTAAACTACAGATGCGGCAGTTTGATTTACTTCTTCTTCACACATTTTTTGGTTATTCTCAAATTACCTTTAATTCTACATCGTCTGAATCTGATCTCCACGACAACTTGAGCTAACTCCATACGCTGATGAAGCCTGGCTATGTCTATTTGCATTCATTCATCGTTCCATTATTTGTAATGTGGGTTATACACATTGCTCTTGTCCTTGTAAATGGATGTGTTATACAAAATGCCTTCCTCATAGCACTTTATTGGAGACACCCCTGTGCAGATGGTCGAAAAAAAAAAAAATGCATTTGTTTGCTGCATTGACATCTTACCCGTCTGGTGCATGGTATTGTTGTATTTACTGCCCGAAGAAACTTAACAAATGCAACAGTCAATAGACCATTAAAGAGTCTCTCACACACACACACACACACGATATAATGGCACATTTTTGAACTTAGACTACCGAAGCACCTGGAATAGTTCTGTTCTCCTCCACAACATCCCTTGGAGATGAAAAGTCATACCGGAATCCTCGACAGTAAATACATTTTCCTGCAGCTACGAAAGCCCTGACAAGGCAAACGGCAGGCAATTGTAGCACACTCATATGTCAAAACAAGCAATATGAAAGTTTTTATCCCCGCGTGAGGCTTGGAAAATCTCGAGTCTCTTGAGCGAGGAGTGAAAGTTGGAGGTGCATATCAGGCGCGGGCTATCTGTTACGCAGAGTAATGGCTCGGCCCGTCCGCTGTAATTCCACAAATCACAAATTTGATAACAGCGTGTCAGTGATGAATAAAAAAAATAAAAAAAAATCTCATTCATTTGTCATTGGTTATTTCACTGTACCTTATGAATACACCATCAGCACAGGCACGCACCTCTCTCCGTTTAGTGAATATTGCTGTTGGCCTCAGCCTCGGCTGGATTAGATTGTACTGATAGAGGGGCTGTATTGGAGGTAGAGAATTAAGGGGGGCACGCCTCCCGCAATAACGCTTAATTTCTTTCATATTCATTACACGTGGTCCGAGTTACTCCATTTTGCTGTTATTTTTTGTTTTTGTCCCTCGTGGCGGACTCGTATGTTGTCGTAAAAAAAAATGTCGTTTTTTTTTTTTTTCTTTTTTTCATTTTAAATCAGGAGATCTTCCATTTTAAGAGAGAGGAAATACGATCGCGGCACTTGTGGATGCCGCGGGGATTCGACACTTGATTGCCATCTCATGAAGTAGCATTCTGCACAAATGATGAGACGTGGGGCCAAGGAAAACATTTTGAGAAAGATGCGGAGACGGCCTATAACTTCAAGTGAAGAGAGCGGGAAGCTGTGTTGCTGTTTTACCCTCGATGCGGTCCTGGGTCCAACTGCAGACATTTAAAGGCGTGTTCTGCTGGACCTTTGGTGGCGATTCCCTGTGGCGATTCCCTGTTTATATATTATTAAGGAAAATTATGGGGAATACACCACAGACCAAGCGGACCACATTGAAGACATTTCTGATGGGGTTTTTTTTATACTACCCCTTAATGTCAAAGATCTGTGATGTTACACATACGTTACATTGGGTGTTTATGGTAAATTTACTTGTTTTATTGTTTTATATTAATTTGTTCAAGAAATATGGTCAAAACAGGTTGACTGTATACAGGAGACACTATTAAAGCATTAGAATCGTTAAATGGGTTTTAACTTACCTTCAGTATCAAAATACAGGCTTTTTGAAATGAGTTGCTTCCTTCACTTGTGTTTACATGTCACACCACCATTTTGAAAAGGTCCCGACCTGCCACAGTCACATGACTGCGACATGACCACCACACCGGGATGTTTCGTATATGTCGCTTAGGGACTTAATGAGTTAAGATCAAGCACAAAGCTGTGTAAGGAAGATTCTGGGGCCTTTGAAAGTGTGTGTTACACTGGTGTCACCATGGGTTCTTATTTAAATATGACATGTCTACATAGTGCTAGCTAGCATCCTGCTAGGCAGAAAGGTTCATTATGTTTAGAAAACACCGCAACCCTCAATCAGCTTGATAAAACTATTAACCAAATCTTTCAAAAAATCTTTTATTTCTCAGTTCGAACGCCCTGATTTTGTTGTGGCACGTGACGGCTCCACAAATGTTGACGATCTGGGGACTTGATTCGGCCGAGAAGATCATGTTTTTTTTTTTTGACCAAAAAACTGCAACCAACTTTAATTGACACATTTGACACACAGACAACGAGTATAGAACCTGTTAATGCGGTGGCATTTTCATCGTTAATTGATAGAAGTTCGTAAAAAAGGAAAAGTGAGGGGTATACCCTTTCTTAGGACATGATTCAAGTGTGTGCGAGTTAATGGCCAGTTCACTTGTAGTCTCATAGTCTCAAGATGCGTGAGACAAGCGAGGGGGGGGGGGGGGGGGGGGGGGGTTTCATTTGAGCTGAACCGACTGCAGAGAACTTGATTTTCCAAAGAGCGTTTGCCAGCAGTCGGAGGAAACACCGGGGTACGACGGCCTATTGGGTTTCAGTGTCAGGTTTCCGCCAGTTACAATCAAACCTGAAGCAGCGAGGAGCAGAGGCACCTCTCCAGCTGCGCAGTGATCTCACACGGACACCCGGGTCGATCTCATCATCAGCGCGCATCTCACGCCATTTCGCGACCCGATAACCAGGGAGCGCACTGTCACAACACCCTGGAATGGCGTGCTCGGGGGGGAAAGCGCTCAGAACGCCGAGCTAAACTGAGCTTGAAATTTGGACCTGATTGCGCGGCTGCGTGCCGACCGCAATTGGCCACACCGGGAGTTGATGGTAGACTGAACCACGGCGTCCCGTGCGCTAAATGCCGTAGGTACGTCATTTGTAACTCATCGTCCACCTCTGCAGATTGCTTTCGCATTTGAAGTCTGAGGAGAGGTTGGTGAAAAACAAGGAAGAAAAGTGAAGACGGGCTCATCCTAACCATCCTCCCTTCAGCAGCCTGTTAGAGGTTTTCTTAAGTTTCCAATGACGCTAGAAGCCGAGCGAGAGGCGCTGGGAAAGGGAGACAGGCTGAAGAGTAAAGTTTCCATCCCACCTACCATGCGGTGCCCTCGCTGGGCCCGAACCCACTCCATGGCCGTATTTATCCTATTACACCAATCTGCTGGGATCCACTTCATACACTCACAAACAGTCGGAAAATACGCCGTACGACGGAATTGACAAAAAGCCATAGTTGTGGCGCATATCATGTTCATGAATATAATTCTCATAGATTTGGGCTGCCAAACATTTCAGACCGGCTTAATACCTTTATATCAAATCCCTCTAAAAGCGTATAATTTCCAGTGATTGCTCACACTTGCGGCCTACTTACGTTCACATTGACAACCAGGCTGTGGCGCGACTCCAGAGAACATACTCCAGCCTCTCTAGTGTTTCCGTGTGTTGCCAGCTTTATTCTGCACGGCTTTAAGTGGTGGCTGTGGAAAAGGGAGGAAACAAAGAGTCATTCTCAGACCATGTGTAAAGTTAATATAGAATTTTTAAACTTTTTTTCACGCTGTTCCGCTTTGCCGAGTGGGGCGATCCAGCCCGCTTTTAAGTCTTTTCCAGCGTGCACATTTCACAGCGTCAGAGTCGAGAAACTGCAGAGCATTTGACAGAATGTCCCATTTAAACGACCAAGAGACATCTA